>NC_133190.1:17520000-17532500 GCF_049306965.1 Danio rerio
ATTGGGGAGCTAATATAAAGTGTGCATTTAAAACATTCATGCACAGAGAAGGGCACTGACAGTAAAGGCTGACTGTAAGGTCATTAAAGGCCGATCAATAATGCAAATGAACAGACAGTTGCAACAGTAAGTGTGACAGGCCATTTTAAATGAGCTCTGCTTTCAACCTATTAGAAGGGGGCAGAGACAGATCCCTCCGGAACACAGCTTTTTAGACATTATTTCTGTTTATTTGTGTATCTATTTGTTGTTTGGATTGTGAGGGTACGAGATAGAAAGCATTAATGTGCTTTTTTATTCTGCTGATTACTTCTAATGCATGCGTTTAATGCTATTACAAATGCTAAGTGAGTAAATGTAAACGCACCTTGCACCGATTTAATGCGGTTTTTAAACTCTCCATTATGGACATCTGTGTCACTTTGAGTTTTTACCTTAAGTCTATGCAGGTTGTTGCTAGATCAGATAAGGATGCCGCCGGAAGTTAATGATTATTATTTATTAAATTTCCCATTTACTGTGTTTTATTAACGTCTGCCCCTACCCCAACCCTAAACTCAAATGTCAAAGTAATGTAAAAACAGTAGTTGTACCGATTATTATTTATGTTATTTATTAAATTGCTCAATAAATTGTATTTTATTGAGGCTTACAACCATCCCAACCCTAAAAACAAACTGTCACAGTACTATAAAAATACAAATTATTGGTATACAGCATTACAAAAATTATGCTATTTTAATGTGCATATCCACATCATGTTTATTCATTCATTTTCTTGTCGGCTTAGTCTCTTTATTAATCTGGGGCCACCATAGTGGAATGAACCGCTGACTTATCCAGCACATTTTTACGCAGCGGATGCCCTTCCAGCCACAACCCATCTCATCCACAATCCACAAACACTCATACACTACAGACAATATAGCCTACCCAATTCACCTGTACTGCATTCAGTCTTTAAACTCTGGGGAAAACTGGAGCACCCGGAGGAAACCCATGCAAATGCAGGGAGCACATGCAAACTCCACACAGAAACACCAACTGAGCCAAGAATGGAACAAGCAACCCAGTGACCTTCTTGCTGTGAGGCGACCGCACTACCTACTGCGCCACTGCTTCGCCCATCCACATGATGTATCCTATCTAAATTTTACCGTCTATACACAGAATCATAAGTATGCGGTTTTAAATTAGGGACGTTTTTCAAGATTAATGTTTACTTTTTAATTCATTTGTTTTACATGATTTTTACACTCTTTATGTATGTGGGGGGTGTGGGTCTGTAAAATGTGTCAGATTAGGCCAAATTGGCAACTTTTTAACTGCAGTTGTATAGACCTTTTTCACAGCGGAATTGAACACCGGAAGCGCCCTTCGAAGCAGTGTATCGATATTTCCGGGTTCGCTAGGAGTCGCAGAGACATGACAGCCTCGGGACAGGGGATGACTTTCTCACGGTCAACTTTGCCATAATTTGGACAGGAAGATGTTGTTCGGTGAATGTGTAAAACTGCCTTAATAAAACCGCATTTAAAAGATGATACCGATTTGCAGAATTTGTGCAGAAAACGTGTCTTACACGCAGCGTTTGCAACATCAGGTTACAGTAAGGTGCACAGCCAACAACATAAAATCTGCTCATTCAAGCCATTCGTAAACTAGATTAACCTGGCTATTTAACATCCAGCAGGATAAATAAAATACAAATATACAAAATGTAATATAACATATGTAATAATGAAATACATTGTAGAGTTCGCACATTTTAAAGTGGGTCGGGCTTTCTTGTTTAGAGAGTTGTTTAGAGAGTATATTTCAGTCATCAATCCCTTAAAATCTGGTTTCATATTAGTACATTTACATTTATGAATGTACAATTTTGTTAACAACATAAGCAAATTCAATAAATAAAACTATTTTCCTCTAGATTAGGATAATCAAGTAAAGCCCAAATGTAAATTTATCCATGATGAAAGAGGTTTTGAACACAAAAGAATCGTTGTTAATACATTTTGCAACTCACCCCATAAGCTGACTATGTACAATGCCAAAATAAGTGTAAAACTGTCTCCTCATATTCATTACAAAAATACAATTTACATTAATCCCACTTTTAAATTTTTGCAAACAATGTTTTGCTGGATAAAACCTGTGGATGAGTTTATAGGATAAATCTTTAATTCTATTTCTAACATGATATTTCTCTGGTAACAGCCACACTTTTCTTCAATTCACCCTTTAATAAAGACATCCAATAAAATTGAATATAAGGTACAGTAATGATTTCTTTTTGGAAAAGAGTATGAATAGCTCTATCATTACTCTTGCTATTTAGTAAAACAAAATTTGCAGACATAAGATTTAGTAATATCAAAAGACGATGCATCAGAAGGATGGTCTTATTAATACCTCTAAATAACATGAATGAATAACATGTCTAAGCAGGAATTGAACCAATAACAGTTGAAAACTTGTTGGGTTTTTGAGATTTTTTAATAAGAAAGGACTTCATTGTAAGAAAAGTATACCATCTTTATTTTAAAACTGACTAAACAAATAATTTTGCTGTCAAACCAATTTAAAAAAAAGATTTGCATTTGTATGAACTGTCTATTATTCCAAAATAACAACAATGTGGGGATAAATCATGCTTATAGATTAGTGACCATGATGAGCACTTGTTTGTGGAAGGCAGATAGCTTAACTGGAGTTTTGTCTATATTATAATTACTCATCAAAATAAACCATAGACCACCAGTCTTTAATAAAACATGATAATCTCCGCTTTGAAGTGCATACAGCATACGAGCGTACTCCCCCATATAACTTGAAACGGCATTCAACCTCTAATATTGTCATCCATGATTTTCTCTGTCCTTCGTCTTTCAGGAGATCTTGGTCATTAAAGTAAGAGTGTCGTTTTTGAGTTAAAGCAGCTGGGAACGCGGCAATCACAGCGATGAGATGACCCTGCCATTCTTTCTTGCTCCGTCGCATTGAAACCGGATGTTGTGGTACACTGCTTCGCTTACCGGAATCAGGAAGTGTGAAAAAGGCCTATTGGCTTGTTTATTTTCATTAATCAAATAATCTAATCATTCATTCATTTTCTTTCAGCTTAGCCCCTTTATTAATCTGCGGTCACCACAGCAGAATTACACAGCGGACACCTTTCCAGCTGCAACCCAGTACTGTAAAAATAATCTAATTGTCCACAGCCAGCATAGACTGTGAAAGATATGGATGTAGTATCAGTGGCATCACCAATAGGTTTCCGAAGAACTCATTTCTGGCCATTTTAACATTGGGGTCAATAGAAATCTGCTATATTATGGAGCCAGAATTAACGGAATTTTGATGAATTGCAGTTTTACTTCTTCCATATTTGCTTTATGAGGGAGAGCGGGAGGTTGCTGCTTGGTAAACACTCATTATTAATATCTCTAACATTAAAATAAATGAAATATTATTCATTCATTCACTTTCTTTTTTTGGCTTAGTCCCTTTATTAATCTGGGGTCGCCACAGCGAAATGAACCACCAACTTATCCAACATATGTTTTACACAGCGGATACCAGAGGTGTGGACTCGAGTCATGTGACTTGGACTCGAGTCAGACTCGAGTCATGAATTTGATGACTTCAGACTCGACTTGACAAAATATGAAAAGACTTGCAACTCGACTTGGACTTGAACATAAATGACTCGGACTTTCACTTGGACTTGCGCCTATTGACTTGTAAAGACTTGCTAATTTCTATAAAAAGCCCAAAGATAAAAAGTATGTTGACACAGAACGCCCTATCTCTGCGTGTGTGTGCGTGTGTGACAGAGAGCATGCACGCATACTTTCGACCACTAGCGCTTTGTGGCGCACTTCCGTGTTTTTGCACCAGCGGGAAATTTGAAGATGCCATTTTCATTCTGACTCAGAGAGTGAAATAAACACATCTGTGATCTGCTCCTTTTGTTTTATTCAGCGGATTTACAACATCTGTCAAAGGTAAGAGACTTTACTACTCACAATGTGTTACTGTTGTGCAAAAGCATTGTTTTACTGTTGTGTATAAGTCAATAAACTTCAGTTTTTTAAACCAAATTTACCCTCTCGTGATTTATATCATATAATTATGAATGAACATGGCTGTAATTTATGTTTTTGCACTTGGTCGTTGGTGTCAATGCGCATATTATGTTTTATCTTTGTGTTTTGCCCATCCTCTGACAGTATTTTCGAACTATTTAATTAGTAGTAACATTAATTACATGCCATAATAACTAGATATATAATTTATTTTTAAAGCTATTAAAACTGTAAAAAAAAAAAAGTTTTTTGTTATTTTCTGGTGACATTTTGCAATAAGGTTTCTTTAGTTAATCTATGTACTAACATGAACTAATAATGAACTATACTTCTAAACCTTTATTAATTATAGTTTAACATTTACTATTGCATTATTACAATTTAAAGTTATGCTTGTTAACATTAATATTAATGCACTGTGAGTTAACAAGAATTAACCAATAATTTTATTTCCATTAATTAAAGCATAAAATAATGAATACTGTAATGAACTGCACTACATTGTTTGTTCACATTAGTACATGCATAAACTTAATTAATTAATACAACCTTATTGTAAAGTGTTACATTTTTCATATTTTGGATTAATACTATTAATTTTATTTAGTATTTAAAACCTTAAAGGTATTTTTATTATTGTTGATGTTATGCCTCTTAGCAATATTTTAGTCCTCTATATGGTTTTTAATTACATTTTTATTGTGAGATTGTAATGTAATGCATCTATATTGTTGAATTTCTGTTTGTTTGTTTTTCTGTATTTCCCCATCTATATTCAAGGATTATCTACTATTTTTAAAGTACTTAAAACCAACCATCTAATAAAAAATACAATTAACAATCACATTTTGTTTCATGAGTGTCTTTGTTCCTGTTTTGTAGGACTCTTATTTTAACAGATTTCATTTGGAAACACTTGACTGATCATTCAATTAAAGTTTTACCTTTATAATTCCATCACTCAATGAGATCATTTAATTGTGAGTTGAATTACTCCATTTGTAATTGTTTTTAAATAAACTAAAAACGAAGACTTGTTTTATTCAGTTTGTTGAATGTGAACTTCTCTACTTTACATATTAAAAGATATTTAAAACCACTATGAATGTATTTAAACTAATATTTAAATTTATATAACTGTTTCACTGTGGGTATTTCTATTTTAATTTATTTAGCACATTTATTGGCTATTCAAACATGAAAACAAGTTTTAGATACTTTGTGGCTCTAATAAATGGTTAAACATAACAATATCCCTGCAGAAAAATCCAGCTTAAACCAGCCTAGGCTGGTAAGCTGGTTTTAGCTGGTCAACCAGGCTGGTTTTAGAGGGGTTTTGGTCATTTCCAGGCTGGTTTCCAGCCATTTCCAGCCTGGTCTTAGCTGGTCAGGCTGGAAACTGACCAGCAAAATCCAGCTAAAACCAGCTTGACCAGCCTGGTTTAAGCTGGACATAGCTGGTTTAAGCTGGTCATCTCCCAGCCTGACCAGCTAAGACCAGGCTGGAAATGGCTGGAAACCAGCATGGAAATGGCCAAAACCCCTCTAAAACCAGCCAACCAGCCTAGGCTGGTTTAAGCTGTTTTTTCAGTAGGGATTTTTGACAAAATGTTCTAAAATGATTGTTTACAAGTGCCTAAGTGGGATTCGAACCCCGTTCTTTATGAAAAGAAAGAAAAATCTGATTGGCTCTGACATTACTTTCACCAGTGGGCAGGTACTTCAATCTGATTTGCTGGTCTCTCACGCGCGTATTCAGTCTCTCTGCGTTTGCTTGAGTTTTGCCCACACTGGCGCTTCATAATTTTCCTGCTTTTGCTCTCCAGAGATCCTCCTGATAAATTGATTATTCCAGAATGTTGATATGGTTTGTATATTACTAAACTATTTAGTAACAATACACGAAAAACTATGAGGTTAAGGTAAATTCTATAATAAATACTAGTGTTTTTGAGAGTTAGGTATACTGCCTATGTTTTAGGCTAGTATTATTTACAAGTTGTTAATGAATGCTTCAGCATACTGTAGTATTAAGAATAGTGAACTAATAAAATGAAATACAGAGTGTAGTTTTACTACAATAAAGTGTGGTGAATTGTAGTATAATATACCCAATACTGTAAAAAAAAACTACAGCACTGGGTCATTTGTTTATATTACACTTGTGTTACCATAGCAACTATAATATTACCCCAACAGATTAATTAAAGTACTTTACTATAGTACTGTTCAAAACCCTGTCCATGCCAATAGATGTGTTCAGGGGCCCTGTGGAACAGCTTTTCCTCAAAATGAAGAGGATGACATGGAAAATGTCCTCCACAATCTCATCAGTAATGTGGAAGACAGCAGAGACTAGTTCACTTTATTTTAGTTGCCATGATAAAATGGGATTGATAGTGAGATTTATTTAAAGAGTGAATAGTACAGTAGGCTATAATGCCAAATCTAGTTTTTCCTTATTTTTATCACAGTTACATTTCTGCTTGCGTTAGTTATGTTTTTGTTTAAAGGTTTTTATTTGATTAGTATGGTGCACCTTTTGGATGTTTAATAAATGTTTGTAAAACAAAATGCATTCTTTACATCCAACCTCTATTCTCTGTGTCTTTAAGTGTTTAAAAACTGGAAATATCTCATCATAAAACATACAGCCAAAATGTTGTGGTTTATTAGATAAAAAATTGAATATGTAAGTCTATTTTAGTATTTTGGTTATTGTTAATAAATAGTGCCTCAATATAAATCATATCAAAAAGCACAAAAGGAAGAGGAAACACAAGACACAAATTCTGTATATAATCTCTGAGAGCAAGCAGGAAAATGTGTGCGTGAGCAAAGTAGAGAGCAAAGTTCTTCATTGTTATGTGAAGAAAACAACGTTATTGTTTGTATGAAGTAGCCTACTTCTTTAACAATATGTGCTACCATTTTACATTGCTGCTAGACAGATTTGCATCTCCATCTCTTTAGCACACACGAGATTCAATTGACAAAATACCAAGTTCACTCAATTTTACTTTGCAGCATACAGGAGTTGTTGGTCTACTGCTGCCTCATTGAGGTCGTTTATATAGTTTTAGTTAATCACAAGTTGATCACTGAAGACATAACATAGCACAACTAAACTTAATGAACTAGACAGCAGTAGACCTGCAATTTCTGTGTGATGTGAAGCAAAATGGACTCTTTTTTTGGTGGAACTCATTCTTGTGCAATAGGCTGTGTAGACGAGACGCAGCACTGTTTAGCACTTTTTCAGAAAATTACATTTGTATCTTTATATATCTAAGCAATGTTCTTTCATAAAAAAAAGGTTTGTTTAATAAATACAGATCTTACAGCCATACATAATCTGTTTAAATTTTATTTTTCTGTTAAAAAGACTCGAAAAGACTCGAAAATCAAACTATAGGACTTTGGACTTGACTCGAGACTTGTTGCCTTTGACTTGGGACTTGACTCGGGACTTGCCTGTCTTGACTCGGGACTTGACTCGGGACTTGAGGGCAATGAATTGAGACTTACTTGTGACTTGCCAAACAATGACTTGGTCCCACCTCTGGCGGATACCCTTTCAGCTGCAAACCATCACTGGTAAACATCCATACACACTCATTCACACACATACACTACGTCAATTTAGCTTACCCAATTCACCTACTATACAGCACATGTCTTGGGACTTGAAACCCAAGCAAACATGGGGAGAACATGCAAACTCCACACAAAAACGCCAACTGACCCAGCCGAGGCTTGAACCTTGCTGCCCCTAACTAAAATATAGTTTCTTTATTATCAATAATATAAATAATATTATAAATTCTATATAAAGTATTATTTATATATATATATATATATATATATATATATATATATATATATATATATATATATATATATATATATATATATATATATATATATATATATATATATATATATATAATTTTTTAAAGTCATATGTACTCAGAGTAAAGTACAGTTTTTAGTCCTCTGTGACATAAAATGAAAATGTCACAAAAAATGTGAGATAAATTATTAATGTATTTTAAATGTGAAATTTTTAATATTTAAATGTTAATATACTATATCTTATTTAGTTATTGAAAATTAAATATGCAATTAAAATGTTATATATATATATATATATATATATATATATATATATATATATATATATATATATATATATATATATATATATATATATATATATATATATATATATACACACTAAAATTATATATAATAAGATATACTTGAATTTAATTATACATTTTTCCTATTTTACCTCATGTATTTATTCACTTAATTATTTGTGTGTAATCTTATTATTATTTAATCAATTCATTTTGTCATCAGCTTCTAAATTGTTGCTAAACTGTAAAATCCAATAGTGAAATTTATCAAATGAAATGTATTCTATGGTCTTTGGTTTTTTAATGTTCTTCTGCTCAAATGTTGAGAGATTATGTTTTATTTCTTTGGCTGTGACTGAAGTCAGCTGTAGTTTTTAGTAATTCTGTTTGTTAACAGTAGGTGTTTATTTTTAATGCTCAATCAACACTTACTTAATCACTTTATATCATTACTTTAACAGAAATTGATTAATTTCACAGTACTAAGATAGATTAGTTTTTAACTTTGTAACAATCGGTTTCCTCAAATGGTTTGAGTTCCCTTATTGGGTTTTACAGTACTCAGTTTGTTTGAGTTCTCCTTTTATATTGGGTTTTACTGTGCTCAGATTGTTTCGCATACTCAAATTAAGTTAACAGAATTTTGGGTTTGTTTTTGAACTTAAATTGTTTGTAGCAATTGGTTTCCTCAAATGATTTGAGTAACCTTAACTTATCGGGATTTACAGTACTCAAATGATTTGAGTTCTCTTCATTTATTGGGTTTTATTGTGCACAAGTTGTTTCGTTTACTCAAACGAATTCAGTTCACAGTCTCCATTAGGATTCGTTTTTGAACTTAAATGGTTTGTAGCAAACGGTTTCCTTAAATGGTTTGAGTTACCTTAAATTTTTGGGTTTTATAGTACTCAACTGGTTTGAGTTCTCTTAATTTATTGGGATTTACTGTGCTTAGATTGTTTCGTTTACTCAAATGGATTACGTTTGCAGTACTCATTAGGGTTAGTTTTTAAACTTAAATGGTTTGTTGCAATCAGTTTCCCTCAAAAAAATTAAGTAACTTTAACTTTTTGGGTTTTACAGTGTAGATTTAACATAATTAATAATATTTAAATAGTTTTAATAAAGTTTTAATAAAATTTAGCTGCATAGTAGTGAATTGAATGTTGTTGATGTACAATTTGTCCTTTAGCTTTTAGGCTACTTTTAGATTATATGTATTTTTAACTAAGAAGAAATATTATCATTGTATTTTACTTTTTTTATCATTTATTTAAGTAATTTGCTTATGTTTTTTATTTAAACAGACAGACCTGACAATAATATCATTCATATGTTTAGTTTAGCTATACAGTTAAAATTATTTCTAAAATATATTCTGAAATATAGTGTACGTATCAAAAAGTTAACCAATTGCTGTGTCTGAAATCTCTCTAATATGCATCCCTTTAAGTTTTTAACCTTTAGATGGCACCCAAGGGTTGTGTTGGCACTCTGCATGACCGATGACTTGTTTTATAGATGTTTCTTTCAACACTTCCTCTATTTTCTCTTCAGATGAAACATCACGACACCAGTTTGATAAAGCGCTCGCCATAAAAGACACTTTGCAAATGATTAGATCTATAGCTGAAAACAATGAAAACACAAAGTCCTAATGGCCTCATAAAAATACATGATATCTAGTTGGAGAGTGCTGACTATGTTTAAAGTTCCCTCCCCAGGGCTCAAAATACAGCACACTTACAATAAGTGAGTGTTTATGTATGAATCTTAAAGAAACGTATTGATTCTTTTCTGCCTCAACACACACTTTGCCCTCTCATTCACAGTTTGCATGAAGATTTTCTGTTGGGTCAGCTTGAAGAAATAATAAGAAACGCTTGCATGCAAGGAGACGTCATTGTAATTACCTGCCACTTCATTAATAGCATGCTGTTCTCATTCTTCAATTGCTCACGCGATCCCTTCGTTAGAATGGGACTTTCATCAGAAACCACTTGTTTTTACAGCCTATATATATGATTTTTGTTTATAATTAAACTCAGCATGAGAATGAAATCCGTTTTAGTTTTGTGTAATGCAAGACTGACTTGGTTTGATCTATCTGGAGTGAAACGTGTGCATTTATTAGGGATAAAAGTATTGCATTTGTAATTTGTATTAAAGTTTGTGATGCATGACCAGAGAGAAACTAAAACCAGTCCCTGTAGAATTTTGTGATGTATTATAGTTTGTTAGCTATGCCGCCTGAAATGACGATGATGGCAACTTTTACCAAATTGGCAATAATAATTTCTGCATTACTTGTGTTTTTTACTGCTCATTTGGTTCTGTAATTTATATAAATAAATAATTTCATTAAAAGATAATCATGCTGAAACATACTTCAAATATCGTGTATTTGTTTGTTGAGCATTGTTGGCAGAGCTTTTACAGTGCTGTTACTGTATATTATAATGTATAGAAAATAGTGAGATTTCACTTAGGGCATCAGCGTCAATGCTTCCTATTCACTTTAAATTGGTATCGTCAGGCATTGCCGAATTACATTGTTTACCCGTCGGCACCGCTTCAGTGGCATTGCTCGCTGCAGAACTTGGGAAATTCTCAACTTTACAAGCGCCAAACGGAAGCGTCAGCCAATCAGATCGCTTTATGCAAATATCCCAGCTCAGACAGTAGCCGATTGTGGACTAACTTTATTGGCTTACGCTGCTATGATGATCGAGTCAGCCCCAACTTCAGACAAGCACTCGGTCAAGCATTGACGATGAAGCCCCGTGTGAATGCACGGTTAATGTCCCACCAGTGATGATATACAGCAACATCGCACTGCTACGAATTTGATATTGCATTTATACAACAGTTGGATGGCATAATCATGTATATAAAACAGAAAATCAAAATCAGAGAGACTAAAAATCCTTTTGTAGGGATGTCCCGATCCGATATTGATATCGGAAATAGGTCCAATATCAGTTCAAAAAACTGTATCAAACTGCGTTAATCTCCAATATAAGCAGCCCGATACGCTCTAAACTCTAACTCTAAACGCTCTATTCTATCCAGCAGCATCCAGAGCCAGCATGCAAAACCCACGTGATCACAACACTGCTAGCTAGCAAAGTCTCTTTAAGATTTAACATGCTCTTCACACTAAGTTATGGTGTTTTACGATTGAAATCTATTATGACGGTACACACTGAGGCTATTAACACCGGCACTTCCCACACAGAAGACTTTACCTTAGCGGCCCGGTTCTGTGTGCGTGAAAATACTCCGTCACAGATTTGCATGCTCTACTACAGCAGACACACAGAGACGCGCGCTGGACAATTCTTCTGACTTTAGCTTAGCTTTGAGAAGAATGCGAGGACACACGGGAAAGAAAAGCCTTTTACTAATTAGATTGATCCAGCTCATCATTTAGGGTGACAATACATCCCTTTTTTCGCGGAAATGTCCTCTATTTGGGACTTAAAAAATGCATTCGGTCAGGATTTCTAAATTGAATAACATGTCCCGGATTCTGCTTTTCTTTTTTTAGCGGAGTTTATGTGTTACTTTATACGCAAACTTTGGCCGGTGCAACTCAATCTCTCAGCAGCACAACGACTAGAGAGGGAGAGAGGGAAAGAGGGAGGGAACAGATTTGACCTGTCAGTGGTGCACATGGATAGTAGGAGTAAAATAGAGGATTTCTTATTTTTGGTTTACTTTTTTTACTTGAACACACTGAAAAGAAACAGTGTCATTTAAAAGGTGTTAAATGCTAAACGTCTTTGTTGTTTTAATTGTCTGTTAAATAAGAATTGGAAATCATTCTGTTGCTAAGTGCCATTACAGTTTAAAGGAAAGAATGGTACTACTAATTTGAGGCATTACCATATTTAATCTTCTTTAAAAAGCTCAGAAAGATAAAGTGCTCTGATTAACAGTGTCAGCTTAGCACATGAGTTTGCAGTTCTGTCTTTATTTACATTGTCGTACTTTTCCCATGTGGGCATTAGGGTGGAATCCGTGCAATATATTAGGCAAATAAAATTTTCATAAATAAAAATTACATTTAAAAGTCACATTATTTTATGTGCTGTGGAGAAAAGGTGTGTTTCAATCCATCTACTGTGAGTATATTTGTTAAAGATAATCTGTGCAATATTCATTCATTCATTTTCTTGTCGACTTATTCCTTTTATGTCCCAGTATTTCTCTGTTGCAATCAGGAGATCACAATAATTAATGCAGAAAAAAGCAGCTCAATCACTAC